>NC_138548.1:279981889-280001889 GCF_964273705.1 Natrix helvetica
TTAGAATGCATAGTTCTTATTTGTGGGTTGAACAGAACTGGGACTTTATTTTGAATTGTGTGCTACCTTGACTTTTCCCAAAAGCTAATGGTTGCTTATTTAGAAATGTAAGTGATACATTTCCCTAAAACGGAAGATCTATTTAAGGGCATGAAATGTGACTTGACTACAGACATTTAAAAATATGGAATTAGAAAGTCCTACAGCCAAATGCTTTATGCTTTATTTTCTTAAAATTGCCATTTTTCAGTCTTCCATTCTAGCATCCTCTCATTTTTGCTTCTTTGTAAAATGTCCTGTATATAAGTTAACTGCTGTTCCTTGAAACTTCTGTCAGATCTGATAATTGAGAATAATTATCTTTGTCAGGATTGTGAAAAGAGATTTATATTAATCACCTCAGATTTATATAAAACTCCTAGAAGGGGAATTTTAAAATTGTTATATATATGAAATAATGCAGGCAAGGTAAATTAAACTGTCATTCTCCTATTTAAGATTTTGTTACTGATTTTTCCCCTGATTGGCAACTATAATGCCAATTGGTTGTTGAAATCCCTAGAATTTAAATTCATATTGTTGGAAGGACAGGAAATATTATTCCATCACAGCATAAAAATAAATAAAACAATGTGTTGGGTGCATGAATCTGTCAAGCTTCAATTTCTCAGTTTTTCCCTACATAACATTCTAACAGCATGAGATAGGATCTGTAAATTATGCTTTGTGCTAGAGAGCTAATAATAAAAATGAAGACTTTTTAACAGTTGAGATAAAAATTTCTCTGCCAAATTTCAGAACATTAGTATAATTTGTATACAGTAAAATTCTGAGTTATTTTAGTTATTGCTCTGCATTTTTTTCAGTATTACATTTTTTTTTAACCTGCATTGCTTTTTTATAACTGTCATGCAATGTTTTCAGCCACGTGGATTTAGATTATAATGGTTAGTGGCAATGTCAAAATAGAGTCCTGGATTAAACACGCAAAAGGACAATATAGTAAAATAGACAATTGGTATAATTCATTTAATAGATAAAAATGGATCAGACAATGAGAAGAGATTTAATCAATTTCAACAAATAATCTCCAGTCACTGTTATAAGGCTCAGTACTTAATTTAATTTAATTTATTAAACTTCTAGACCGCCCCCTCTCCCCAACAATTACTTTTACTTCCCCCAACAATTAAGAAAACTTTCCTTAACATATTGCTAGTGTACTTTTAGAAGTACAACAGAAAGCTCTTGATTGGCATCTGTCTTTTGGCAAAATTTCAAGCACCTGACACCATTTATACAGTCTCATCTGAGCCAAGTATCTGACCAGAATACAGGAACACAGTATCTCATGAAGCAGCTTCAGCTTCAAAATATCCTGTTCGCAGAGCTAATCATAATACACATTCCTGACATTGGACAAATAAATTGTATTGTAGATCATCTCTAAACTGTACGTTTGACAACTGACATTTATTTCAATAAAGCCTTGTGACTCATGAATTCTGCTTTATAGAAGATGCTATTTTTTGGCAATGCAACAATAAGGCAATTATTGATGTGTAGCTTCCCTTCCTTTTTTTCACAGGTGGGTGGATTTCTTAGAAATTGCATCCAGATTGTAGAGCGCTATATGTTTGTTTGGATAGGAAGGTAAGTCAGCCAACGAAGAAAGAAGTGGGCAAAGGACTATTGGGCGTTGACATCTCCTTTCTGTATTTGTCTTCTGAAAACTAGTGTTTGTAAGAACAATATTCTATATAGACTATGTTGAAAAGGAATTTGGCTAACAGCTCATGAATGGCAAGGATGTTTGGTAGATATATTTCTATATTTTACTACCCAACTGAATCATAAAAAGGAAGTACGATGTGGGCACAGAGCTCCCCCTTCCGGAATAATTTCATTGATAAGATAAATTAATTTAAGGCCCTGGTTTTTTTTCAATTAATGATTGAGCCACTCAGGGCTTCTAGCAGCCGTTGTTTTAATGAATATGTTATCTTTGTTTTGAAGTTTTGAAAACTACTACCTTAACTATGGTTTTACGCATCTTTCAAGGACAAGGCAGTGGAGTGAAGGATAAGTTTGGATGGGGCATTGATATAGCCTCCTCCCCTTTTTCTCGTATGACACTATTGATGATCAATGGTCAGCAAAATTACAAAGACGCAAAGGCCAGTAAACCATGTTTGCTTTCCCATAAGCCTGAGGCCATCTCATTCCCACCATAGTGGATCTTCTGTCTAAGTTCCAGGACAGCCAAGAAATGGAGTCATATGGGGAAAGAACAGGTCACTCTGGACTCATATTCTTTTATACCAGAGGTTGTATTCTGCTGGTTCGTCCTGATTCGGGCAAACTTGTAGTAGCATTGGTGAGAGGCTCTGCCCACCTGCCCAGGTGTCATCACGGATGCTCTGCGCATGTGCAGAAGGTTCTGCTCATGCACAGAAGCGCCATGCATGAGCTCCCAGTTCCAAACCAGTAGCAAAGTTAAGAGGATTTCAAGCCTGCCTTGTACAGCCAAGATATCCCAATAAGCTCCAAGTGGTGAAACTGGGAGAAATGCAATTTAGGATTTGAAAACAGGAAAATGGGGAAATTATTTGCTTATTTTGCAGGAATTGTAGAATGCAAGAAAATGTATGTATTAATATGCTAAACTTTCAGTTACAATTTAGATATACTGTATTTAGAAATAAAATTATATAATATGTCAAGATAATTAAATTACAGAAAAAGAGTTACAGTGCCTGTTATGGAGAGTCCTTAGACACTGAGACATGACTCAGCTTTTACTGTTATTACTTCTTTATGTTTTTTTTAACATTTTAAGGTAAAATAGATCAATCACTGTATCATGCAAATAAACACAAATATATTCCACACTATACAAATGATAATCTTAAACATTAAAATTGTCTTTCCATAATTTATTGGCTGGAAGTTGAAACAGTGACTATTCTTTATGCATATACAAAATAGAATAAATCCATACATAGGTAAATGAATTCCATTCTGTGATCTCTTTAATACCTTCAATTTTAAAATAATTGATGTAGTTATCCATACACTGTTAATTTCAGGGAGGAAGACATTTTTCTGATATTTCATAATTTCAGTGTAAATGTTCCCTATTCTTCAGAAAGCGCTTGTCTGGTAAAAAATAGAAGCAGTCCTTCAATACTTCTTCTATGGCAGTTGAAAAACTATTTAGTTGAAATAGTTGAAAAAAAATTGAAATCTTACTATAAACACTGAAACTTTTCTTTAAACTTAAACTCTCCTAACAAACGAAGTTAGGTGATTTTTAGGTGAAGTTAGGTGAAAGCTTAGTTGAGAAGCACCTTCTCACTTCTTGTTGTATTTAGATCTTTATTTCATCCTTCCTAGATCTTTCCCGATCTTTTCTGGATCCTAGATCCATTCATGTTTTATTTCCCGAAATTGGTGCTGTACAGTCAGAAGTGATTAAGTTTATATGCAACTTCTTGGGCAATAGCCTCACTGAAACAATTATCTCTTAAATAGATGTATTCAAGGTTCAAGCATTTGAAATGAGCCCAACTGCACTGCAAATGTCTATTTAATTAATTTCACATTTCTAGTGATTCAGAAGAAACAAATTGATTTATTTTGTAATTCACATTCTGCATTGCTTTTCTTGTGGATATGTTGCTGTCACAGTTTAAAGCTAAATACAGTATAAGAAAGGAAGGAACGTTTTCCTAACGTTCATAACTCTGTTCAAATATCATTTTATTACTTACCAAATCCATTAATAATGTCATTGCATTTTATACTTATCTTATGCTAGTTGAATTCCCAATTCCTCTAAGTGTTCCCAGTCTTAAAAGTCAGCCACAACTGAAAGGACGGAAGGATATTTCTCTTGTTTTTGACTGTAAAGACGATACTTTAGCCAAATGCTTGGAAGAATTTTGTGCATTTGTGGCTGTAGGAAAATAAGACTGTGGCCAGACATGTCAGGGGTTTTTATGTGCTCAAGAGAATACTAGAAAATAAATGCCTTGGTTTTTTCTAATGGACATACTGTTCTAAGGATGTTAGCTGGGGATAGGGATTTACACATTACAAATAATATTTCCCCTAATTGCTAATTTTGAAAATGTTTACATAAGATGCCTTATGTGGACTACACTACTTTCCCTGCCTATTATAATGGTTTTTTTGACAGTCCTTTTGTTGAATCCTTGACACTGAATGAGACAGAACTGGGGGAGTCGGATTTTCCATCCTTTTAACAATGTTACATGGAGTCAATTCCTTGGATTGCTAAGTGGGTGGGTGGAGCTTTTTGCCCCTAAAGCCAATGGTCATTTCTTGATAAGGGATAATGCTAATAATCCCCAGGTCCTTATTCCTTTGAAGTGAATGGTTGGCTTTTTGAGCTGCTGTCAGTTTTAGAGGATTAGATACATGTTTAGGCTGGGTGAACTCATGAATGAAAATATTTTGCTTGGCAGTTTAGAAAATGTGGTTTAGCCCCCATCCCCACTCCCTCCCTACCCTCCATAGCTAAGTGCTGAACCCCTTTGGCAAGCACCTGCTTTCCACCATTGTCTTTTTGGGAGGTCTTTTCCTTTAGAATAAACAATGGAAATTCTAATATTGCTATAAAAGGGACTTGGGCTTCTTTATTTATATTTGCTTTGTTGTCTTATACTGATGATTGGATCTTGGTATGCAGATCTAACACATAGTTTTTCAAATGGTGTCAGAATTATTATATGGACCTTTTAGATGTTTATATACTGACAGAAAGCAATTCACTTATTCTTGTAAAGCATAATTATATCAGAATCTTTGTAAGCAAAAAATATAGAAGATGCCAAGACCATTTCTCATGACTCATTAAAATGTAACTGGAAAATCATAATTTTGTTTTTTTTAGGTGTCTTTTGGGGAACTCTGGGTAAAAATATATCATTAATTCTAAATCTGGCAAACCAGGTTGCTTCCATCCCCAAAAGTTCATGAGTAATACAAAAGTTCAAGAATTGCATATTCCTGAGAATCGTAAATTACTGTTTGCTACTGAGCGAAAAAAGAAAAAACAAATTTTCATGTCAAGAATGGTCAACATGGAGCAAAAGAAATAGAATAAAGCAAACCAACATTTCAGATGAAGTTCAGAAAGATTTTTATGAATTTAAAATGTTTTCCTATGTGCAAGATCTAATATTAAGCCATATTCATAATGATTGCTTTGCAGCCTCTAGATTAAATATATATATTTAATTAATATTTTTGCATTTCATATCTAAACTTACTCTATAGCATGTAAGAAGCTTAAAAGGGATTGAATCCTTAGTGACAGAAAGCAGAAAAATAGTACCACGAAGACTGACGTACATGAAGCCTTTTTGGTTGGTTTTGATATAACTTCATCAATTACATTGGCTTACAACTGTGCAAAATTCTTATTGGGGTTCATTGCAGTTTTTAAAAAGTTGTATGATTTTTAGTTTCAACAGACCTTAATAATAATAATAATAATAATAATAATTTTATTTGATTCTATCTGTTTTATTACGGTAAGCACATTAAGCTGGACTCAAAAAATCCACCCAGGAACAATTTTGCTATGATAGTTTGTTCAAACTATCATATTTTTTTTTCTTTTTACATCAACATGGTATATTAGATTTCTTGTTTGATTGCTTTTAAACATGTACCTGTCTTTTTAAGAATATGCCTGTTTCCCCCCCTTGTGTATTATAGTTAAGGCACCAGGCTAGAGAGCAGAAGAACGTGAGTTAGCCATGAAAGCCAGGTGGGTGACTTAGAGCCAGTCACTCTCTCCCAGCCAAACCCACCTCACAGGGCTACTGTTGTGGGGAAAAATAGGAGGAAGAAAGTGTGTTGGATATATTCACTGCCTTGATTTTTTTGTAAAAGTAAAGGTGGGGATATAAATAAATAAATAAATAAATAAATAAATAAATAAATAAATAAATAAATAAATAAATAAATAAATAAATAAATAAATAAATAAATAAATAAATAAATAAATAAATAAATAAATAAATAAATAAATAAATAAATAAATAAATAAATAAATAAATAAATAAATAAATAAATAAATAAATAAATAAATAAATAAATAAATAAACAAACAAACAAACAAACAAACAAACAAACAAACAAACAAACAAATAAATAAATATAATTACTGTGTTTTGGTGCTGTTTATTTTGGGCTATGTATCTAAATTCTTACTGTTAAGACATTAAACAGGAGATTCTATTGGATTGTGTGGTGCAAATTAATATCTTTCCCTCTATGGCTACTATTTGGTTGGGAAGACATTGTTATTATTTGCATAGGAAAAATAGTTAACCCTCCCCTCTGCGTAAAAGCCCAGCCTAATTTATTCCACATGCTATCTTTGAGAAATATATTTCCTATCTGGCTTATACTCCTGATATATGTCACCATAGTTGCCAGAAATTTCTTCATTAACATTTCCAATGGAGAGGGCTTTTGGAATTGATTATGGTAGGAAAATAGTTCTCAGGAAGAGTTAAATAGATGTTTCCTGTTCTTCCTTCCGGTTTTGCAGCCTTCTATGTCAGTTTTCAGAACTTTCGCCCGTGACTGCAAATAATATTTAGTTTGCTGTAAGCAGAAGCATTGCTACAGCTCTATGTCACTCCTATTTTGAATTACCTTCATCACTCCGATCAGGATGACCAATTAATGCTCAAATTACTCTCAGCACGTTTAAAACAAAATGGGGCTAAATGCAGGAGAATCTCTTCAAATTCTGGAGTCAGAATGGATTCATTTCAGAGTTAACAAATGTAAAATGATGCACATTGGGGCAATAATTTTTTAGCAGTGCTTGTACCAAATTCAGCAGTGCTACTTTGCCCTTGGGGATCTGAGCAGATTGTGACTGATCATAAATAATATGCTTTCAATATTCAGTGAAAATGTTGACTTCATGCAAGACACTTTCGGAGTGTATTGCAAAAATGTGTGAGAGAAAAGTGCTAGTAAAGGGAACTGGCTTTGATGTCAGTAACTAAACAGTATCCTTCTGAACAACAATAATAAGGACACAATGACAAGTGTGTTAGGCATCTAGTTGCAGGAACCGCATGCTTGAACTAAGCAGGGCAAGATTTTTCCTCTTTTCTTATCTCTGCTTTCTATTGCTCTTATCTAGTATGCTCTCATCACAGAAGCCATTGGAACTGTATGCTATGGGGTGAATGGTGACAATCTGGCTACCTAAGTAGATTTCCACCTTAGCTAGGAGTTATGAGAATAAAGATACATTAACTAGAGGTTCCCGAGTTTTCCCCTTGTTCTTTTTCCACCCATGCTGTGCCTTTTTAGATTATAAACCTGAAGAGAGGCGCTATGTTGATTGTACTATTCTGTAAGTAACTGTGCAAACTTAAATGCTTTTTTAAATAAGCAAACAAATCTCAGGAGACAGGTAATAGATCTAAGAACTGTTTATCCAATATCAGGTTTTTTTTTTTTTGTTAAACACATCATTGTGAATAAAATCCTCCCCATACCAATAATTTCCTTCAGCATTCTTTTTCACAGCTAGTTTTCCCTATTGATCATACTAGTTTTGTTAGGGATGGTGAACATAGGTGCTTTCCTTTTAATTATGTGAGCCAAAGGAAAATCAATGCCCACTAAGGAATGGTGCCAGACAATTAGAGCCTTTAATAAATATTGTAATGAACCAATTTTCCTGGTAAATAGTCGTTCAATACAAACAGTATTTAATTTTTTGCTTAATACGTGCTATGAATTACTTCCATCCCAAACAACTACAAGTGGTTTTATTTGCTTTCATTGCATTCCATATTATTCTAATTTATGGTGTGTGCATGTGCTAGCTGAGCTGACAGCAGTATATCAGTTCATTGCAACCAGCCACTATCAGAGAATGGACTGACCAAGCAATATCATAATTGCTAGCACATGTGAAAAACTGCCATAAGAATAATCAACCTGAGCCTTGAGGTAAGCTCTGCTTCATTTGTCTGAATATTTCCTAATGGCAGAGCATTCAGGCATGCATGATAACATAACATTTCATAGGCTGAAACATTTATTTGCCCATCTTCGTACATCCTAAGTACATAAACAACTGCAGGCATGGCTTAAACGGTAACTGCTCTTTTAGCTTTAGATTTAAAATAGATTCTCAAATATGGAACAGCTTGCTTCTTAAGACAAAGGGTTTACAAAGAACTCTGGATACGCATGGTGTAGCCTGAAACTTTTTGATGCGTGTTCAGCAATCTCTCAATCAATCATGCTGGGGAAATTTATTTTTTCCAAGATGGATATTTTTGAGATCTGTAATGGAATATTCTGGAAGGCTGAAGTGCTCTGATAGTACCTTGTCCTTGTTTTGATGTCAAACTTATTTCTTTTGTGCAAAGTTTGACTTGTCTAGAAACCAGAGGGGTATGGCTGACAGATGACGGCATGTATTACATTAGGGGAAAAACACATTTAGAAGAAAAGAAAGACCCTGCATTCTCAAGGAAAGCTTTTCCTATGAATCAACACCACAAAATAAATGTGCCGGTCCTATATAAAATTCGTGAAGAAATATCACTTTTATGCTTAAGTTATATTCATTCAATCAAAATGATCTCTTTATGTATGAGAAGCAGCAAATCGTATAGGGTTGTTCCTTTGGCACAACTGTTTTCACTTGGCAGCAGTTACTCATTAAAGCTGCCCCAACCTGTTGCAAGTGATCTTCGCAGAATAATTGCGGTAGTGTGATGTGTTTAACTAAGGGGGGGGATGGGACTCTGATATTGGGTAAACTTCAATTCAATAAGAGTTGAAATCAATAACTCTTTCACTAAGTGATAGGATCCTAGAGTGTGATGTTATATGACCACGTTGACTTATGATGACAGTTGTGGCAGTTTCAGTTGCTGGCATTAGGTAAATCCTGCATCCCCAAATGATTACCATTTGTGACTTCCTGCTGGCTTCCCCACTGACTTTGTCAGGAGCCAGCAGGAAGAATGACTGTCATCATTGTGATCCAGTTGCCAAGTGCCCGAATTGCAATCATGTAAATGTGGAGATATGCTATAGCTGCAACCACAAGGAACTGTTGTAAGTCAGTCTCATTCAACATTGTCCTAACTCTGAATGATCACTGAACAAGTATTTGTTCACCGAGGACTACTTGTATGTCACAAAGCCAGTTTTGCAGCCGCACTATCTCCTATTTATCTGAAATCATTCTGTGGGGTGACTTTAGTGTTACCCTCATTCATCAAATGATTGCATTGTTTTAATAATAACAATCTTTTCCCTTGGCAAAGTATATGTAAGGGAATAGTAAGGGTTGGTATCTCCTATAGAGGGAATACTGATGAGTTCAAATGAGAGGACATATTACTTGCATTGCAGTGGTTAACAGGATCGAAACTGAGAAATTGTATTGATTGGTTGTTTCATCAAATCAGTGTTGATAGTTAGCAGTTATGTAAACAGATTTTCCCCATGACCAGAATAACAGTTGGAAGACACCTTGGAGGTTTTCTAGACCAACCTCCTGTTCAAGCAACCTATACTATTTCAGACAAATAGTTGTCTAACCTCTAGTGTTGAAACACCCACAACTGTCCCTAACATGGTAGGTGCATCCCTGACTATTGTAACTGAATCCATCCATGATGCTACTTGCTTTCCCAACATCAGAGCCTCTTCCTGAGAGCTATGCCTTTGTGTAATGTACCTGAAGTAGGATAATTTGAGCCCGGTCATTTGTGCCTCAAGTGAAAATTCTGGGTTGATTTATTCGAGGATCCATTTGTTTAATGAAGAAGTGAAAGTGAAATTAAGGATGTTGTACAATAGTTTCCATGCTTTATTTTTTGGTATTTGAATGTGGATTGACCTCTTCCAGTCAGTGGGCTACTGTATTGTTTTCCAGATTTACTGGGAAGCTTGGTTCGAACTTTGACTGATTCTTCTTCTGTTGCTTATGGGTATTGCATCAGTTCCCACAGCCTTCTGATTTGATAATGACTGGAGTGGTGATCTAACTTATCCTCGAGTACTACAGGTTCTTGTAAGTAAAAAATATCTCATAAGATAACTTGGATGTTGACATCTCTACTGAAGGATATGTGAGAAGATTCCATCCTTTATTTGATTTTCTTTGAACTGGTTACTGTTTGTCCAATGTGACCTTTAGCATACCAGTTTGAGGTTGGAATCTCCTCCTGAATTCATGAGAATGTTGACTGCGCTTAAAGAACTGGTTTAAAGTACCAGATGACGTTTGTCTGAAAGGTACTTTTTCAGACCTGGATGACTGAGAATCTCCATAGACAAGAAGTGTTTGGGTAACCATCCTTTGATAACATTTTCCTTCTGCAAACTATTGTTAATATTATTAATTTTACTGGGTTGGATTCATCCAAATTAGTTGAAATGGGATACAGAAATGCCTTTCTTGCTTCTGAGGTAATGAGACAAAACTGAAAGTAAAGCACAGGAATCTAAGCATTATGATCTCTGTATACAACAATTAACAAGCAAACAGGTAAAAAAAGGAGGATAGTTCTTACGTTCTGAGGTTCAAAGTAATGTTACATTAGTATAAGATAACCCTTGATTCTTTTCCCTAACCCTATGGCAAATC
Organism: Natrix helvetica; assembly: GCF_964273705.1. Classification (NCBI taxonomy): domain Eukaryota; kingdom Metazoa; phylum Chordata; class Lepidosauria; order Squamata; family Natricidae; genus Natrix; species Natrix helvetica. The sequence goes on from NC_138548.1 coordinate 279,992,571, forward strand.
CATGCATCACACGTGATGGGATAAGTTGGGGAGAGTTATATCTTCCTCCAATTTGTTCCAAGAATGGCTGTCTTTTTCCAATGCCAAAAGTAAAAGAAGAAAAACAAACCCTTCAATGGCAGCAATAGAAAATCTTTCTTTACTTGCAAGGCAAGTAAAACAAAACTCTCCTATGAAGATTTGTGAAGTGATAATACTATTTTATACTACACTGGTGAGGCCACACTTGGAATACTAGGTCCAATTCTGAACACAAGATACAAAAATAATGTTGAGACCTCAGAAAGAATACAGAGAAGAGCAACAAGAATGGTAAGAGGTTTAGAGGCTACACGATATAATGAAGAACTAAAGGAACTAGGTATACCTAGTCTAACAAAGAAGGATTAGGGGTGATATGATAGTAATCTTCCTAGACTTGAGGGCTGTCCCAGAGAAGAAGTGGTCAACTTATACTTCAAAGCACCTGCAGGCAGGACAAGAAGCAATCAATGGGTGGAATTCATTGCAGAGAGATCCAACCCAGAACTAAGAAATTTCCTGACAATGAGAACAATTAATTAGTGGAATGGCTTATCACTGGAAGTTGTGGGTGGACAGCTATTTGTCTGGAATGATATAGGATCTATTGCCATGGGCAGGGGATTGGACTAGAAGAGCTTAAAGGTCCCTTCCAGCCCTATTATTCTATGTTCTGTATATAGATTTTTTCCTGCATAAAGACAAACCAAAAGGTCATTTCTGCCTGCACTGGCATAACCCATGTTATCTATTGTCTGGATTTTCAATCCATAATCAACTGGCCAACTTGGCTTTTTTTTTTGAAGAAAATTTATTTATACATGTTGACCGAGAAATGAAATTTCTGCAAATCAAATCAAAATTTCTGCAAAAAAGTAATACTGTATCCCTGCAGTACTTATGGCCTTCGAGTTACTAATGGGCCATGGGTGTCTATAGAAGGCAAAAGCTGGCAACATCACCTCAGTAGATCACATAAAATATGTAATTTGAAAGGTGAAGACCTACCTCATATTATCATGGCTTGTCCTGGAGGAACATGCTGGACTAAAATTACCAGCATCGCTCAACTTTGGCTTTGTTGGCTAGAGGTTCAACAAAATCAGGTTGGCTACTCATTGTCTATCTCAGTTTTAGCAAAATAATTTTGAGTTCTGAGCTCTAACAAGCCAACAAGCAGACAAGGCATTTGAACATTTGAAAGTCTCTCATGGCTATTCTAAAAGAAAAACAGGTGGGGAAAAAAGATAAAAAATTAACTGCGCTTTTTTTGCATTTATGCAGCCCTTTTTAGGAAATTATCTCCCCTAGTTTCATTTTGTTTATTTCTCTTTTCTATTCAATAAAACTGTTGGCCATTTGCTTTCAGCTAAGCTTATACTTCATTTTGTCTCCAAAGAAGATACAAAACAGGATCGATCCTAAAGCAAAGAGTTGTTGAAAGAAGATTGACGCATGCAACACATAACACAAATAGCCTGCTAATTACTGCAATGAAGGTCAACATTCAAACTCTAGTCTGTATCATGCACAAGCAAAATGTTATATCATGCTAATTATCAATGAACTGAAGGCACAGCCGCCATTATATTCCTTTCAATAATTACAATATCATCTTTTTGATAAAAATCTAAGCCATCACACTTTCTGCTCAGTGCAATGCAGATTAAAATAAAATTGATGTAGCTTGCCACTCACAACTTTTTGTATTGCCAAATACCACAGAAATTGAGATAGGTGATGTAATGATGTGTGTTTTATGCTATATTTCAAGTTCAATTGTTATGCCTAGCTCTTTAAGAAGGTTAGGAAACAGTTAACTTTTTAAATGATGTCATCTGGGGCAGAAAGTAGTTTTAAGATGGCTGCCGCTGAATAAAAACAAGCCTCTAGTTCAAGCTCCTTGCTGTCTGCCTTTATTTTATGCCAAATCATCACATAGTACCAGGAGTGGGGTGAGAAGGGTCATGGCAGCAAACAGCCAGACAAAGAACATTCCTTCCCTGGATTTGGAGTCAGGGAACATATCTGAAAACTGGTCAAAGTGGAGGGAGCTGATAGAGCTTGTGTTTGCAGGACCTGATGCAGACAAATGGACTAATCAGCAGAAAGCAGCACACTTTCTAATATGTGTGGGACAGAAAGGATGTGATGTGTGCAGAGCCTGGCAAGCAAGTGGGGAGATCACTGCAGAGGACAAAAAGAAAACAGAGGTACTGTTTGCAAAGTTTGAAGCATACTGCAACCTGAGAAAAAACTCCACAGTGCAGAGAAAACTGTTTTATGAGAGAAACCAGTGTGGAGGTGAATCTGTGGATGAATGGGTGACCCAACTGTGCTTTTTATGATGCTGGAGATATGATTAAAGACCGTATTCTGATGAGCAGTACATTTAAAGAAGTTCAGGAAAAACTGCTGCAGGAAGAAGACTTAAATCTTGAGAAAGCCGTAAGGATTGCCAAAGCATATGAAATATCAAGAAAAGACATGCAGATACTGGAAGGAACACAGCACCAGCTTAATGCTATAGAAACTCAAAGCAGCATATATGGTCAAGAAAGGGCACACGAAGGAACAAAAGGCACCTATGGCACTGGAACAAGTAACAGAGAAGCAGCTTGTGGATATTGTGGAAATATGCACCACAAAAACAAGGGGGCAAATATGCAACAAATGCAAGAAAAGAGGACACTTTGCCAGGGTGTGTAAACTGTCTTCGCAAACCGGAAGGCCACAAACATGGGCTGTACATGCCATAGAGTACAATGATGACAATGCAGGGTCAAACTTGGGATTGCTCCCCGATATATTTTGCAGCGACACAGAAAGCACATCAGTCTGCAGATGAAGCCAATGTAACATTACAGATAGGGGCCAACAAAATTCCAGTCACATTCAAAATAGATACTGGAGCACAAGTAAATTGTGTGCCAAGCCACATATACTTGGAAAACCTCAGGAATGAATCCCACTTAGAGACTCTGGACCTACCGAAATTAATGGGATATGGTAGTGAAAAGCTGAAAGTAATGGGTCCCTGTCATGTAAAATGCACCTACAAGGGATCAGAAAGGGTTTTTAAATTGTTTGTGATAGAAACGAAAGCCCCAGCCGTGCTAGGTCTCAAAACAAGTAAAGAGATTGGACTTGTGAAGATCATAATGACTGTCGATTATGGTCATAGAGGTCTGATGGAAGCTGACATTAAACATGAGTACTGTAATCTATTCAAGGGCCTGGGGTGTCTCCCAGGCATAAGCCACATACATATAAAAGAGGGTGCACAGCCTGTCATCTATGCCCCAAGGAAAATACCTCTAACTCTTGTGGATAAAGTTAGACAGGAACTCACTAGGATGGAGAAGTTGGGAGTAGTGAAGAAGATCACTGAACCATCGGAATGGGTCAGTTCTATGGTTGTGGTGGAGAAGAAGAACACAGGTGCAATTCGCATATGCATTGACCCACATGATTTGAACAAAGTAATAATGAGAGAACACTACAAACTCCTCACCATGGAGCACATAGCACACAAGCTAGTAGGAGCAACAGTGTTCAGTGTATTAGATGCCCAGTCTGGTTACTGGCAATTGCGTCTTGATGAAGCCAACAGTTACCTCACTACTTTCAACTCCCCTGCGGGTCAATGGCGCTTCACAAGGGTGCCTTTCGGCATAGCATCGGCACAGGAGATATTTCAAAAGAAATCACACAAACTGATTGCTGGTCTACAGGGTGTTAAAGTAATAGTTGATGATTTGTTGGTCTATGGAAAGGATCAAGTAGAGCACGACAGAAACCTTACTGCTTTGCTCAATCGATGTTGTGAGAGAAATCTTAAACTCAATCCAAATAAAATGCAAATTGGGGTAGGAGAAGTGACAGATTTTGGACACCTACTAACCAAAGAGGGCTTGAAGCCTGATCCAAAGAAGATCACAGCAGTTCTTAACATGAAGATGAGCTCAGCGACCTAAAGCAAAGGGGCTGCCCCATCAAAGAGCACATCCACGAATTTAGGAGAGTCATTGGAAGGCAATGACCCCTTTACCAGAACATCTGTTAGTGTATTTTTTCAGAACAAGTCTGGACCAGCAGATTGCCCAAGTAACTGCCTACCATGACATTCCAAACCGACTCTCTGAGTGGTTCCGAGTAGCAATAAAAGTTGACAGCGGGCTGCATGCCAACGACATGAGAAAGCAACCAGACACAAAAGAGAGAGGTCAACCTGACCTGAAACCACCCAGCCGATGGAGAACCACAGCACCATAGCAGGCCCTGGGACCAACCCTCCCTCGAAGTCCACTGAAATGCTACAGATGCAAGGGGATGGGCCATATGACATCTGTGTGCATGACGCTAACCTCGATGCTGAGGCCAGAGCTACTACCCAGGGCACGATGGGAACGCGGCCACAAACGGGCTACCCACGCATCCCTGAAGGCTTTCTAGGCTGCAGTGGTTCCTCCCCAACCAGATGAAGGGGGGGAAATCCAAGGCAACAATGACCAGTCACCAGAATCCTACGACAGTGATGACAAGGGCAAAAATGACCCAATGGTGAGAGGACCAATTCACCCTTTTCTTTTTCCAATATGCCTCACAGCTCCAGAGACAGGAAGCCAGGGGGATTTTCAAGCCCTAATAGACTCAGGCTGCACTAGATGCTTGATCAACTTGACCACAGTTCTGAAACTGGGGATCAGAGCAAAAAGACTGGCCTACCCAATCCGGTTCGAACAGGTCGACAGGTTCCTAATGGGGGGAGCCTATGCTACCCACCTGGCCGAACCAGTGAGACTAGAGCTAGTGGATCTCTGGAAATAATTCTATTCATAATGGCCCCCAAAATGACAGATGCAGTCATACTGGGACTCTCCTGGCTAGACAAGTGGGGACCAACCATCTGGTGGCAAGGGGGTACCCACAGGCTTAGGATAGAAAAGTGGCCCCAACCCCTTTTCCACCAGCAAGCAGAAACACCACCCAAGCAGGGAATCCTCCAAAAGAGCACACCAGAACATCTGGGAGCCACATCCAATGAAACCCCAGAGTCCAAATAGATCCCAAGGGAATATCAGGACCTTGCAGAAGTATTCAGCGAGGCCAAGTGCGATGTTCTGCCTCCCCACTGTAAGGCAGATTGTGCCATCGAAATAATCCCTGGGGCAAAACTACCCAAACCCAAGCTGTAAGCCATGACGCCCTGGGAAATGCAAGAAATGTGCAAATACATAGACAAAAACCTAATACAGGGGTACATCGAGCTAGCCAAGGCACCGGTTGCAGCGCCAGTCCTCTTCAAAGAGGAAAAAAGACGGAACTATGAGACTGTGTGTGGACTTTCGAGGGATAAATGCTGTGTGCGTACACAACCTATACCCCCTCCCCGTCATTAAAGATATGCTATCTCACTTGGCCAAGGGAAACGTCTTCACCAAATTAGACCTCAGAGAGGCATACTACCGAATATGGATTAGGGGAGGAGATGAGTGGAAAACAGCATTCAACTGCCCCCTAGGGAGTTTCCAATTCAAAGTGATGCATTTCGGACAGGGAGCCCCAGCAGTGTTCATGCAGTTAATAAACGAGGTGCTGCATGAGCACCTCTACAAGAGGGTCTTCGTCTACCTGTAAGACATCCTCATCTACACTGAGACCATGGACGATCACATACCCCTGGTCAGCCAATTACTGAAAAAACTTCTGGCAGCCAACATGTACATCAAGCTATCAAAATGTGAATTCCACCATGAGCAACTAGACTACTTAGGCTACTGAGTGTCAAATGAGGTAATAGAGATGGACCCAGCCAAAGTGCAAGCCGTCCTAAGCTGGCAACCCCCTCGCACCCGCAGACAGCTACAAAGCTTCCTATGGTTCGTGAACTTCTATAGGCAATCATCCCCTCCTTTGCAAAGATCGCCAAAATCCTGACAGACCTCCTGAAGATAGGGAGCCCAGGAACAAAACCTCGCCCGGGACAACCTCTACAGTGGGACCTAAGCTCCAAACGGCATTCAAGACACTAAAAGAAATGTTTGCAAAGGAACCATTGCTGAAGCATCCTGACCCCAAGCAACCCTGCGTGATCTAAGCAGATGCCAGTGACATGGCAGTGGGAGTGGTGCTACTCCAAAGAAACAACCAAGGAAACCTATAACCCTGCGCCTACACCTCCCACAAGCTCACAGACACAGAGAGATGATGGGAAAAGGAGGCTTTCGCAGTAAGACGGGCACTGCTAACCTGGAGACACCTGTTGGAAGGGGCCCAGAAACCGTTCAAAGTCTGGACTGACCATAAGAATCTGGATGCTCTTAGGACCCAAACAAGTCCGATGGGCTCAATATTTCAACCGCTTCAACTTTGTACTAAAACACATTCCAGGGCAGAGGAACTTTCTAGCTGATGTCCTCTCCCACATGCCCCAGTACAAATGCAAACGGGAGCAGGTGGTGGATGTCATCATTCCCGCTACCCAAATAGCTGCCCAAGTGACCACCAGACAACAATGCCGTGACCGGAACGACCAACCAGCAGGCAACCTAACCACAAGACTCAAAACTGAACTGCTAACAGACCCTTGGTTCCAAAACAACCAACACATCTTGACAAAAAGAGTTGACCTTGCATGGGACCAAAGTTTTTGAGACCATTCCCCATAGTAAAGATAATCAACGCAGTCTCAGTGCAACTGAAACTGCCCCAACTGCTAGGGAAGGTACACCCAGTATTCCACAGTAGCTTCTTAAAACCCGTGGTCAGATCCACTCTGAGACCACTGCCCTGGGAGCCCCCAGGCCCTGTGGTCATAAGGGGCCAAACCCATTATGAGGTGCAACGCATCCTTGATTCGAGGTGGCACAGGAAGCAACTCCAGTACTTAATTAAGTGGAAGGGCTATCCCTTGTCAGAGGCATCTTGGGTAAAGAGTAGAAATATCCAGTTTGACCACCTTATAGAGAGATTCCATGAAAAAAATCAAAACAAGCCTGGGGGAAGGATGCAGCTTTGAATCCCATACTGGTACTCAAATTGTTTTTGCTTGCACAGATTGCCTTTGAAACGTGAGGGGAGCCGGATGTCAACTCTCTGTGTTGACGTTCCATGCAGAGAGGCAGCGGAGCTGGATCTCAGATTACAGTAGCTGGGTTGAAATGAATTAAGCTATTGGATAACATGATTTATGACCGGCTGAAGGGAGGACAGAAGTTCAAAAGCAGATAAAGAAAGCAAAAAAGATGGCTGCGAATAAGAAATGCCTAATAAAGAATGCCTAATGAAGCTCTCAGCAGGCATTGTTAGGGTACTTTACATGTGGCCTACCAGTATCTCTGCCGCCTGGAGGAAGCCAAGCGCTGGATGGAGGCCTGCCTGCAGGAGCCGCTGCCCCCTATGACCGAGCTGGAGGAGAGTTTGTGCAATGGTGTCAACCTGGCCAAACTCGGGCATTTCTTTGCTTCTGATGCCTGTCCTCTGGGGAAGATCTATGATCTCAATCAGGCCCAATTTCAGGCCATTGACATCTACAACAAGAAGAACATGCCTCCTGTGGTGTATTGCATCCATGCCTTTGTCAGCATTCCAAATATCATCCAGAATTAAATCAGAATTCAAGGCATAGCTTTCATCAAAGTTCCAATTTAATAAGAGAGACACGTTTGTACATCTATGGGAAACCTGAATCTGAAAGCTTCCTGGGTTTTCCACCCAGTTGAAACTTCAAGACCTTGTCCCCACACCCACAAGTTCATCACATGGTCCAATATTCCTCTAGCATTTCCACCCATCTAATTTCTAGTTGACATTCCATGCAGAGGGGCAGAGGGGCAGCGGAGCCAGATCTCAGATTACAGTAGCTGGGTTGTAATGAATGAAGCTATTGGATCACATGATTTATGACTGGCTGAAAGGAGGACAGAAACATGGCCAAAGTTCAAAAGCAGATAAAGAAAGGAAAAAATATGGCTGCGAATAAGAAATGCCTAATGAAGAATGCCTAATGAAACTGTTAATAAATCACTGCTTTTTGTATTACAATATTGGGTCGCTTATTATGAAGCAGGCATCATTAGGGTACTTTACACATGGCCTACCAGTATCTCTGCCACCTGGAGGAAGCCAAGCACTGGATGGAGGCCTGCCTGCAGGAGCTGCTGCCCCCTACGACCGAGCTGGAGGAGAGTTTGTGCAATGGTGTCAACCTGGCCAAGCTTGGGCATTTCTTTGCTTCTGATGCCTGTCCTCTGGGGAAGATCTATGACCTCAATCAGGCCCAATTTCAGTCCATTGACATCTACAACAAGTAGAACATGCCTCCTGTGGTGTATTGCATCCATGCATCCATGCCTTTGTCAGTGTTCCAAATATCATCCAGAATTAAATCAGAATTCAAGGCATAGCTTTCATCAAAGTTCCAATTTAATAAGAGAGACATGTTGGCACATCTGTGGGAAACCCGAATCTGAAAGCTTCCTGGGTCTTCCACCCAGTTGAAAATTCAAAACCTTGCCCCCACACCACAAGTTCATCACATGATCCAATCTTCCTCTGCCACGCTGGCATTTCCACCCATCTAGTATCTGGTAGGTGCGGAGACAAAGGATGACCTTGGGCTTCTAGAAAGGAATGTTTTATTTTGACAACAACACATTCTACAATTCTACTCCTTACTATTTCCCCTCCCAATTACCCCACCAATGAAACAGCATAGAAAATAATAGAGAGTGTGGCAGGCCAATGATCCTAAAAGGAATATGACTGCAGGTCTGACAGCCTTAAGCTTATACCTATTTAAATGAGGGCTGATTCCACAGATTCAGGATCTATATGAAAACATTGCAGAACCCCGACTCAACTGAGCGCCATGGGCTTCATCAACCATGAGGCCAATCTCCAGGCCCTCATTGCCACCGGAGGAGACATCAATGCCACCATTGAAAGACTGTTGGGCCTCCAGGCTTCCTAACATCATGCAGGGAGCCTCTGATCTGCTCTTGGCACGCAAGGACCTTTCCAGGGGCCAGCCATGTTCTGACCCAGCACTGGTTTTCCCCCCATTCCTAAAAGACTGGAACAAAAACTCCTCCAGTTCAGTACAGCAAGCCCAGACTTGCACCAAATGCTTGAGGCCAGGGGTGTCCAACCTTGGCCACTTGGTCCAACCTTGGACTTTGACTCCCAGAATTCCCCAGCCAGCTATATGGGCTGGGGGAGGTCTGGGAGTTGAAGTCCATAGATCTCAAGGTTGGACACCACTGCTTGAGATGGTGCATTGTGCATGGATTCCAGA